>NW_020525604.1:0-43394 GCF_003368295.1 Carassius auratus | reverse complement strand
TATATTATCTAATGTGTTTGTGTGCATTTATACAGGCACACACCTGCACAGCGTAGAGTGCTGGGTTTAGAGGCAGATGACAGCTTCCGAAACCGTTTAATTTCTCTGTCTAACAGCTCGGAGCACAGAGACATTTCATCTGAAATCAGCAGCATAAATTCATGATCTAAAACTTCAAATGAACAGCAAAGAACTTCATTCCTAATATAAATCTGTAGGTGAAGCTAAATCAAAGGTTTTTCTATGACCTAGCACAAAGTGAACATGATGTTTAAGTAAGATTTACCATCAGAATGACTGTGTGGGCACTGGCTTCTCTTCATGGGATCAGGATGTCTGAAAATATCTGGGCTGAAACCCAAGAAAAATAAAACAGAGAGAAAAATGTCACTCCTTTGAGATGGAAAATTTGCTCTCTTGAAAAGACACTGACATGAATTTTGTATCTGGATTTAATGTGAACATCCTAACACTGAATAAAACAACTAGGAATGAGAAAAGCAAGAATAAATCATACTCATATCACAGTTTTCAAATAAAAAATCTATTTCTTTCATTTTTCTTTCTGGCCACAAATGTATGATATTTTTCTGAAAGACATTGATTTGAATGATTTATTCATCAAATCACATGTATTTAAACAGTATCTTTATCTAGCAAAACTGTAAAAGCAAAACACAATAATTTATGATGCTAACCCTGTGTATCTCTGCCGCCCTCTGTTGGTGTGCTGCAGTGCTGTAAACGTTTTTGGCCATCTTCATCTGAGTCTTGATATATAATTTTTAATCTCTTTGCCCCTCTTTCAGACTGTAATTTCCTCTCCATGTCTCTCTTTTTCACACATCCCTGTGTGCTTGTCTCTTGGTTGCCAGTTCTCTCAATATTCCTCTCATTCTCTCTCATTAGTTCATGCCCTCTCTTGTTGCCTTTTTCCCAGCTAGGGCCTTCGAAGTGAGTGACTTGGGCAGGACTCAAACACTCTTCAGTCTGACACACTGCTACTTACAAACACAAAACAAACAATGTTATTTTTACACTAGTTATCTCAATTAACACAAAATACTGTATAGTATGTTGCTGAAACGGCTGTAAACTGATGCAGAATGCTTAACATTTACACATTACTTTCTGTTTATGTGTTTACATGTCATCTCACCAAGTTCTCTTTACTGTATGGTATTTCATTTGGGATTTGGTCGTTCTAGAGTTCCTGCAGGGGTTGTGTGTAACTCCCCACATACTCGATGGTAACCTTTCACCTTTCGCATCACAGAACCTTCCCACCATGCCTCTTTACATTCCACAGATGAGGCTAACTTCTGATTGCTGGGCTGCTGGATTTCGGTGTCTCTTTCCCACAGTTTCACACCAATCTAAAAATCAAAATACAAGATTAGGCTAATAAACATATGGTTTGTGTGTGCGTTCACATATAAAATGTGAGCATGCTTGAGTTAAAAAGTTTTAAAACCCTACTAGAGCTGTGTATCGGCAATAATCTGGCAATACGATACGTGTCACGATATAGGGGTTGCGATACAATATATTGCCATACACTGCGATACTGTAAGTAAGGCGATATATTGGGATATTTCATATTTATGAATAGGATATATGGATACACTGGCATCTGCATTTGCAATAATCAGTCCCTGTAACATTCAACACTATTGAACCAATTTTTTGTGCAGTATGAGTAAAGGGTAAATGAGTAGAAAAATTGAGTAAAAAAAATTGTAAAAACAATAAAATAAATACAGATGTTTAACATTTCTCAGAACCTTCTACTTGGATTTCACAGGTTTTTCAGTTTGTATTTATGTTCCGCGTGGAATTACAGAGAACGCAACACATGCACCTCCCCATCTGCACAAAACACCCCCATCAGGAGAGAAAGCTGCAGCCATGCCGTCACACGGGATGCGGCAAACGGTGGCCGCACCGCGGTCCCGGGGCAGACATAAGCACAAAAGCCCTAGTAAAGACGGCACACTTCAGCTTTGTACACCGAGGCGGGAACTGGAACAATTCTCTCATCCTCCATTACTGTCAGCGAACTAGTGACATGCCTTAATGCTAGTATTTCCTGTCACTGTTTAAGTTCAGAGATGAAGACTGCCATGCAGCACTCTGGATATAAACTCAAAACAACTGCCATGAATCTTGTATGATTTTTTTTGTTTATTTCATTTTTTATAAATATGGATATTACGTTTTTGAGAATCGATACAGTATCGATTCTCATTTTCTTAAACCCCTAAACCCTACAGTACTGACTTTCACAAATTTCTTATCACATTTCGTCTATGGTGTCCAAACATGCTATCAGATTTGGTTTCATTTTGTTTGAAAGATCTCAGCACTTATGGACTAAATAAAACAAGAACACTCTAGGAAAAGTTAAAGAATAAAGTATATTAAAAGGGATTGTTCAATCTAATGCTGAGGGTTTTTTTTTACATTTGGAGTGTCCTAACCCCTTAACAAACTGCACATGGAAGCCCTTGGTGAAATACACAGCAACAGAAATATCATAATTCACAGACACAAACAGAAAAACCTTTTTCTCTAGGAGCTGTATTCTCTGGAGGATTTCTCCGGCGGACTGCCAGTGACTCTTCATGTCACTCTCCTCTAGACTCATTGTTGACATGCCTGCGCCTAATGATTCAGCTGTGTGGAGAAGGAAAAAAAAATCAAAACCTCATGTGCCATAGTCTCAAATTAAATGGAAACAGGACATGAAAAGAAGGGCATGGTTACTAAGTGTTGTGATGTGGAGCACCCGAAATGAATAGCATATCATCGCCACTGGCGACAATTTAAATCTTGAAGACAGTTATTAGCATTTTTATTTAAAGAAAAAGGTTTGTCACAACTTATTGCAGAGTAACAATTTTTGTTACCTGCTAATGACTCTTTTGCAATAACGTCTGCATGCTACAACCGACATATAGTGTGAACATGTACAAAAATTAAAACATCTAACTCACTGATTCTCTTGCAGGTGTGCAGGACGAACATGGCTGCCTTTCTAACCTCTTCATCACTAGCCTCAGTGAGCAGAGAAATCATAATAGGCAAACCTCCTGTCGACAACAACTGAGATTGATGCTCTACTGCACAGACAGAGAACAGACAAACTAATTACAATAATATTCAAGCCATGCATTTCCCAAAGAAAACACCAGCAAACGGTGTGAGGTTATTTATAATTGCAGTGTAAAAGCAGCCACATGTGGTTAAACAGATGAAAGAAACTATACTTTTGTGAGAAAGAAGAGCAATTGAAACTAAAAATACAAGTACAAACATGCTCATTTTAATTGACTTTCATTTATTATAATTTTACATCTCTTTAAAAAAAATAATATATAAACTATCTACAATATAACATTTGAATGGAGTATGCAGCTGTATTGGGCTAAATTGCAGAAATTCACAGAGAATGATACAAAGAAATATCAGGAATTTGAATCTAGAGCTTACTTTACATGTATGTGGTAGAAAAATTCAAATGTCATTTAACTTCCATCTGTTACCTACAAACTCACCACAGGCATCTGTGAGGTGTCCAATCGTCAACACCACAGCGAGCTGGTCCTGTGGGTCAAGGTTTGGGCTGGACAACAGACACAGCAGTCCTGGGATGACCATCGACTTTGATAAAGAAGGCACCAACTGCTCTGTAACAGAAAGACAAAAGAAATGGAGAATCCAATACAACACAGTACAGTTATCTTGTGTGTGTCTTACCGTTGTTCGAGATGCAAGCAGACAGTGTTTTAGTGATTACTATGGCCACCTTACAAGCAGGAGCACTGTGTGCCGACTGAGACAAAACTCTTGTAAGAGTTTCTGAGAGTGAATCTAGGCCTCCCACTGACACAAAATACTGCTGAGCACAAGCTGAAAAGCACATATTCACATGAGATGAGAAAATGAGTACATACTGTGGCATTACGTTATTTTGTGCTGATGCTGTTTGTGCTCACGATTGTTTGCAACAGTCATGCCAATAAATGAGCATATAGGCTGTGCCAGCTCTGCCCTGGGCAATGCCACTTCCTGCAGCCAGGTCTTCACCAGGGGAAACACATGCATACATGTGTTCTGATTCTCTTCTGTCATAAACAAACACATTGGGAGATACTTCAAGTTTTTATTTGCATGCGTCATGGTACTCGTGAATAGCGGCACCTTAAATGTGGTTGTTCTTTTGTTGTCTATGGAGGGACAGAGAGGTCTGGATTTCATAAAAAATATATCTTAATTTGTGTTCCGAAGATGAATGAAGGATTTACGGATTTGGAACGACATGAGGGTGAGTAATTAATGACAGAATTTTCAGTTTTGGGTGAACTATCCCTTTAATTATGGTAAAGGGGTAGAGAAGGGATGGAGAACATAACCATACCATTCTGAGGATTGTTGACAGAGCCGCAGAGAGCACTAGACACAGTGGCCCACAACTGTAGCTGCTCATAAGATGCGTTAGGATCTGGAAAATTATGCCTGAAAAGTAGCATAAGAAAGAAAATAAACTGAAATATGTTTCTTTTAAGCAGCAGGGAGTGTTTAAGCGAATTTTCTGATGTTTATTAAAATTTCTGTGATTCACGTCAACAAAACACCAGACGGTGTCTGAAATGTTACCCCTCCGCACTAAGTAGGAGCATATTATACTTTGTTTTGGAATGTTTTCATTTGTCCAGGACATTGACTGTGGTATGTTTTACATGAAAATTATATTTACGTTTATCTAGTTCACAATCTCATGTTTAATTCAACGTGTTGATTTCATGTTTCTTTGTAAATTGCTCAATTGTTCAAAATCTACTAGCATTTTTTAAGCAGAACTTTTTAGTTTTTCAGTGAGTGGAACACAAAAGAAAATTAACAGTTTAAATATACTTAAGAAATAAAGTCATACAGAATAAATAATGGCAGAATTTTCCGTTTTTGGCCTACAAATCTCTTTACGCAAAAAGCCACTGGACTTTGAAGATTTTATAAAAATAAATTTTCAGTATACAAAAACTCCATAAAATAAGAGTTTTGAAAATGGCTGTATACTGTTTTAACACTATGTAGATGTCTTCAATACATACCTATAAGTAGTTTAAATCTAAAGGTATTAAAGTAAAAATAATACTATGATAATTATGCATACCTGAACAAACTGAACTTAATGTGTGTACCTGAACAAATTGAGCAAGGTTTCGATACACCTGGAGGTCTTAGCAAGAGTCTGTCCACATCCTAGAAAGCAAAACACACACGCACACAGACACACACACAACACAAACCATTTGTGAATTGCCAACCTGTTCTCTCCACACTCTACAGTACAAAAACACAGTATCATTACAGGAATGGTCTCATTGGAGGTAAGTTTTATGGTGAACTTTACTGTTGTTGGAAACCAATACAGACAGCATGTACACTGCTACTCTTTTTTCCGTCAGAGGCATTTTCTGTTCCAGATGCTGTGCTAAGTCACAAAACGTCTCCTCTCTGCACAGTGACTGCTTAACGCTCTCTGCAAGGAGAATATGTTCATAGTCAAATGTTATATTTCAAATATGAACTGTTTAACAATACAATTATAAAACCACACACAGATCCAAATGTATGTATAATGATAACTGCATACACACCATGTAATTCAGCCAAGGATGCAAGTGTAAATAGAGCAGTCTCTTTAACCTGAGAGAAAGTGCTGGACTTTGACAGGTTATAGATGAAGGTAATTCCCCCAATCTCTCTAAAGAACTCCACATACTGACCTAATAGGAAAATCAAAAGGGTCATTAAAATTAAGTACTTTTAGGTTTGTATGAGGCAGTTGTGAGCGGTACTTCAGACCGTTTTGTTTGCAGATTGAGATGATAGTGAGAAGAGCTTGTTTCTGTGATCCAGGCCATTTCATCTGGTATTTTAGACATTCCAGTAACAGACGCAAATCTGTCTTGGTAGCTGAAAACATGATGACTGTTAAGTCCTTTAGCTTATGAAGCAAAATATGAACTTAGATCTGTACAACAGATGTGTTTTGTGCTATAAAACACAATACAATATTAATATACATTGTATCTTTCCACTTTAACAGAACACAAACTAGAGAAAGTGAAGGATTTTAGTAGAACTATGTCGTGATAGTAATTCAATACATTGCTATTAAAACTAAAATAAAATATATTTTATGATATTATGCTGACCTTCCATTTTTTGTACTCATTAAACCATCCTTTTCACCAACACAGTTAAGGTATCACTATATCCTGCAAAAAAGACGATTGTTTTTTAGAATTTAGTAACGTTACATTAACTGTCAGTAAATAATAACGATAAACAAATATTTCTCAAACGTCGCTGAACGCCATAATATTTAACTTGAATACCTTCAGACAGTAGGGTTTGGTTGGCTACAATTTATATACGACCCAATCCTAAAAAAAATTATAAAAGAAACTTTAAATATTGTTGATGATGCCAGAATTATTAATGTTAAAGACCAACGACATTTCAACGGAAAAACTTCACAATCCCGCGCTCAGTAACGTGCCGCTTTTTTTAATCACGTCAGCAGATTGGAAAGACGACTTAGTTAATGAAATTGAATAATTCGTTATTAAGTGGTTTATATTATTTATTTTTATATGTGTATAATATTATATAACATAAATCAATTAATTACTAATTAATTACTTTTTTTTTCTTTCATATAAAAAAGTCGGAGCTGTGACTATTGAGTACGCACAGGACTGTAGGGGGCGCTGCGAGCTGAACGTTTGCAACCACTCAGCTACGACGGGACTGAAAAGCAGAAGAAGAGAAGATCATTCAGCGAGCAGTAGCAGGTATGTGCCACTTTAACTCGGCTTTTACTCATATTAAAGTTGTCTTTTGTTGCGCAGACATTTGTAGATTTTGTGTTCAATTACTCAAATTTGCAGGAAAACATCACTTAGTTATAAAATTGGCCATTAGATTTGCCACATTTTCACGAAAGCCGGTATTTTAGCTTGTAAGGCTAGGACGTTATAGACTAAAATCAAGAAATAAATCGTGTTTATACTGGACGTAACCTATATAGATTTTATTTGACCCTGACACGTATGAAAAAGCCTTGATGTTGGATTATTTACATTGCAAACATGGTTAGATTTATATTAAGAAGATTCTGCATGATCTATGAGTATATATTAACTATGTCATATTAATACTTCTTAATATTTATTGGTTATATCGCTGATTTGAGCATGCAAAACACAACTATTTCTGCAGATTTTAATCTGCACTTACTGTAGTTTTTTGATCAGTTTAAGACTGCCTGTTACTTAATCTTGTGATTTCTCGTTGTGTTTTCCCAGATGCTGGAGTTGTAGTTGTAGACTGATTTGATCACTGCATCCAGACAGTAATGTCTGGCTATTTGCGTTCAAGACTGCTCCTTTACACTAGTGGAAAACATCTGACCAGTTTCTTTGCACCCAGCCATCATGTTTTATCTGATAAACGGTGTAGAACCTGCTGCCCACATCCTTCTCAAGCCCGGAGCTTCTCTTCCCGTCGTGGTCGATCGGATGGAAGATCAGGACAGGAAGGAGAAAACACACTGCATGCTCCAAGACGTGAAGTAGACTTCCAGCTGAGCCGGCTGCAGATCAACACAGTTCTGCGTGCTAATGAGCAGGCCGTTCGTATTCCAGAGTTTGATGGCCGTAGTGGTCCCAGTCCAGTGCTGAGGTTTGAAAGTAACCAGCTTTCAGCCAATACTCCACTAGAGGACCGGCGCAGCAGTGCCAGCTGCCTCCAGACTCGTGGCTTGCTTTTTGGCGTGTTTGATGGACACGGTGGACATGCATGCGCTCAAGTGGTCAGCGAGCGTCTGCCTTATTACATTGCTGTATCGATGATGTCAGAGTCCGTCCTGGAGGATCTAGAGGCTGCCATGGAGACCTTACGACCCGTGCCGCCTATTCTACAGTGGTACAAGCACCGTAATGACTACAACTACAGGGAATCAGCAGCCCTCTATGTTGATCATTTACGTGTTTACTGGCAGGAGCTTCTGTCGAGTGAAGAACATGGAAATGGCATGTGTCCCGCAGATGCTCTCATCTATGCATTCCAACGACTGGACACAGATCTTTCTCTTGAGGCACAGGTGCCGCTCGCAAATGACCTGATGCGGAACACAGCCATCCAGGCCGCCTTCGCTGGATGCACGGCTTGTGTGGCTCACATTGGACCAGAAGGTGTGCATGTTGCAAATGCAGGAGACTGTCGGGCAGTTTTGGGCGTCCAGGAGCATGATGGGAGCTGGAGTGCTTTGCCACTCACACAAGACCACAACGCTGCCAATGTAGCCGAGGTGGAGCGTATATGGCAGCAGCATCCGGCTAGTGAACGGCATTCTGTAATCGTAGACGACAGGTTGCTCGGGGTCCTGATGCCGTTACGTGCGTTTGGAGACGTTCGCTTCAAATGGAGTCGTGAGCTGCAGCAGAGTGTTCTGGAGAATGGAGACTCTGATTCAGAAGCACTGAATCTTTATCAATACGCTCCACCTAATTATCTCACTCCACCCTATTTAGAGGCGACTCCAGAAGTCACCTACCACCGGCTTCGACCCCAGGACCGGTTTTTGATTTTGGCTTCTGATGGGCTCTGGGACGAGATGACCAGTGATGAGGCGGTCAGGCTTGTGGCAGAACATCTGACTGGTATTCATCTGCAAGCTCCAGTTTCGGCCAGCCAGCTCAACTTGGGACAAATGCACCAGCTGCTGCTGCAGCGACGGGCCAGAGCAACACCCGCTTTGGATTTGAACGGAGCCACACATTTGATTCGCCATGCACTGGGCACAAATGAGTATGCAGAGATGGACCAGGAGAGACTGGCCACCATGCTGGCTCTGCCTAGCGATTTAGCACGCATGTACCGAGATGACATCACTGTCACCGTGATTTATTTTAACCCTAATTTTAGCAAAACCACAAACTAATAAGTTCCTTACTGTCTTTTATATTGTTGCGTATACTTAATTTCTACAGGTGACGTTAATTTGAGTTTGCAACAGATGCTTGCATTTTGTTAAGGAAAATGTGAATGCAGACAATGGTTTGAGTTCAGTGACTCTAAATGACACTTTATGGGTTACAAATGTGAAGGTAAAGTCTTAATCTGTTTATGTAGTTCTTTCAACAGATAGAACTAACATGCAAATAAAAAATGTGTCTATATCATTGAGGCCAGTTATTTTTCATCCTCTTGCAAATGTTTTAATTATCTGCTTTTCCTTATACCTCACGTCTTTTATGTCTCTGATGAGTATAGATCTGTTCTAGACTGTTTTGTTGAAATAGTTCATGTCTATGCGTCTTTAATCATAGTTATATTGGGTTTGTCTAGATCTGTTCAAAGAAGTTGTCATTTAATGTGTATTTTTTACAACACTAGGATTAGGATGATAAAAATTCTTCTAATTTATTCTATAGATGTTCCATAAGACATTAATTTTCCTAGCATATTAAGCACACTTACTACTTCCTACTGTATGTTGTTTTTTCTCTGCTTGTGCTTTGAAAACATTTTCACTTTGCACCTTGTTGTGACTGCAGGTTGTGTCAAAGTGCTACAATGAGTCACAACTTAATTCCTGTCAATGCTTAAACTTATAATATTTGCAGTGCACAGTATGAAGGTCATAGGGGCCAATTTTATGGAAGGTTGTATTATACGTTACATTTTACATTAACATTACATTTAAAAAAAAATTATTTAGCAAAATTGATATGTGGATTTATGAAGTAAACCTGGTGCACTATGTTTCCTTACAGTAAACAATGTTTTGCTTTATTGTCTATAATGTTACTATTTGTTCTGTTCTAATGTGAGTGAGACTTCAAAAAGTCCTGTTTTGAAAATTTGTGAATAAGATCATATATTTTCACTGCAGAAATCTAATATAATCTGCCTCTTTGGTTATTAAAAGAGATTTAATCCAGATTATCTTGTTGATCTGTTTATTTCAGAATGGGACAACGAAAGAAGCAACACAGACACTTAAAGTCACATTTTAGTCACTGAACACGGAAATGTTGTTATGACTTCTTATTAAAAACAAGGTTGTTAAATAAAATTATGCAAAAACACCTCAAAATGTTTTTTGTATGTAAAATTACATTTCTGATCCAAATTCAGTAGTAATCACATTTGTAGCCAGATGTGTAGAAAAATATTTGTTCTTTGCTTTCTAATGAGAATTATGATTTTTCTTAAGTTGATCGCTTAAACGTATCTGTTATACAACATCTAATGAGATAACAAGTAAAAGGGAATTTAACATACTTATGGACACTGCTGATTTAAAGTTTGTGATCAGTAAGCATTTATTTGACCCAAAGTACAGAATTTTTTTTTATTTAAAATAATGTTTTTCTATTTTAATATTCTGTGATGCAAAGTTGAATTTTAATTACCATTACTACATTCCTCAGTGTCACATGATCCTTCAGAAATCATTCTAATAGTCTTTATTATCATGTTTTATCAATTTATAACATCCTTGCTGAATAAAATCATTTAATTTATTTCTTTAAAAAAACAAAAACAGCAGCAAAACTGTTTCCAGTATCGATAACAAATCAGTATATTAGAATGATTTCTGAATTATCAAGTGACACTGAAGACTGTAGTAATGGTAATAAAAATTCAGCTTTGCATCACAGAATAAAATATATTTTAAAGTATATTAAAATAGAAAACTATTATTTAGACACTGAAGACTGGAGTAATGGCTGATGAAAATTAAGATTTGATCACAGGAATAAATTATATTTTAAATATATATATATATATATATATATATATATATATATATGTATATGTATATATATATATATATATATATATATATATATAAAGCATTATTTTAACTTGCAATAGAATTTAGCAATATAATTTTTTCCCCTATATTTTTGATCAAATAAATGTAACCATGATGAGAAGATCCTTCTTTAAAAATATTGCAAATTTTAAACGGCAGTTTAAGTATTGTTGTTCAAATGTATTTAAATCCTCGGTCCACAGGAGCGCTCTATGGATAGACCATAGATAGTAAAGAAGGGATAGACCTTTCTTTTACTGTCTATGAGATAGACCTCTGTTGAAGTTCTGCGCATGCGCGGAGCGCCCGCGGAAATTCAAATGCTCGAGCTCAGCTGACAGACGCGGACGTTTGAAAACTCCACAAACTCTGCCACGGTTATTTTACTGAGGTAAGAAATATATATTTTATCCATAAAGCTGAGAAAATAGCGTTTTATATTCAAACTACTCTCTACGACTTCGACCATTTTGTATTTCGTATTTTGTTTTTGTTTAACAGTGATTGGTATCTTTAGTTAGCTTTAGCAGCTCTTTGGCCTCAATGTCTCGTTATATGAAAAATACATATTTGTAATCCTTAGATTAACAAGTCATCTCGTATCAACAACAACGACGTTCGTAGTTTATTGCTGTTGATATGAATATTTTAAATGAATCCATGTTCTACAGGACTGTATAAACAACGAACGTTAGTAACACTTCTGTAACTTATATGATGAATTGCAATTTAAAATCAGTAACCTATACGTCACATACAACTGATGTATGACTGTTTTAAAGTCTATATTAAACTTTATTTCGTTAATCTTGAAGATTTTTTTTTTTTTTTTTGCTGACAGGTCATAAGATGGAAAATCCGAAGAGACCTAGAGATCCATTGGAGGAAAACACTTCAGCCTCTAGTGGTAAGATCTCGTCTGTCACCTCCTTCACTCATTAAACACACTAACCAGTGAATTAGTGTCAGTGTTTTGAACTTTAATAGTTTGTCAGTTGTTGCAAATTCTAAGATATGTCAGCTATGTTCTTTTGTAACTGAGTTTTAATATTATATGTGATGTTGTCAGATTAACAATTAGGCCGTATAATGATATCAGTGTGAGTTTTAAGTTCTAAAATGTTTTGCAGAACTTGAAAATGTGTTGAAGAAAAGGCGGCTGGCAGCAGGGGGAGAGGAGAACCTGGACCCCAAGAAATCGCCTTCCAGGACACGCTTGCGATTGGCAGAGCTCGAGGTGAAATCAGACACTCCTGCCATAACCTCTATCCGCTCCAGAGTCCAGCAACTCAGCCAGAGACGAGATGGTAAGAATTCAGATTTCCTGTTGTAAATCACTCTGCCACTTCAGGTATATTTAAACTATTTATTTAAAAAATGTTTTTGCGGTTTTCCAGTACATTTCAAAATCATTGTGAAGTGAAACTGGCACACAATGTTACTTGATAGTAAATATTGCTTTGCTTTTTACATTTGTGTTATTTGCCAATAATGTTACTGGTTATTTTGTTCTAATGTTAGTGACTGACTAAAGACCCTTTTTTGGCAATCTGGAAATGGAACACTACTCCGTGCATAATGTAGCATTTTTATGATGCCCATTTTAATCAGCCTTTCTGGTTATTAAAAGATGTTTAATCCAAATTATCTTGTTCATACTTCAGAACGTCACAATTTTATATATATATATATATATATATATATATATATATATATATATATATATATATCATATAACTAAAGGCTATTAAATACATCTGTTAATAACATACATATTTCTAACATTTCAGTTTTTTTTGTTTTTTTTTTAATTTTGTATTGTTTTTCTTATTTTTATGTATTTTGCATGGAGGTTGCATGGAATATTTGTACTTCTAAAATGTAATTTGACCCATTGCGTGGCTATTTAAGAGAACTGCAAAAATAAGTTTGAGAAACTTTTTTTTATTAACCATCGTTCATTCTCTTTCACGTTGCACTTTATAATTTTTTTTGTCTCTTATAAGAATTGTGGCATTGATATGTTTATGTAGTGTAATTATATTTCCATAATTTAGTAATGAATTGTCATTTTCCTGTGTTGTCAGGTGGGACTGGGTTAGTCCAGCGCTGTCTGTCAGACCCGGGGTCCGAGGGTTGCACTGACAGCATGTCCTCGCAGATCTGTCATATCGGTGAGTATTTTCTTCCACCTAGGCTGCTGCAGCTTCTTTTACTGCATACTTTATTAAGTCTTTAACTGCGGCGAGCTGAATGTGCATTTTTATGAAAGGTGAGGGAGAGTTTAGCTCTCGCCTGGAGTGCTTCAAAGCTCCGACTCCACTGAACAGCCCCGGTCGCTCCACACCCTGCACACGCAATCTCTCCAGCTTTGTGCATGGCATCCAACAGCAGTTGAACGCTGCAGTGACACCCAGCAGTAAAGAAGCCTCCCGTATCCGCCAGGTAGATCTGTCCCACCCATCTCACCTTTTTTCTGACTGTTGCTGTAACAAATCTCTAAGAGTCCAACTCTCTTCAAATACAGGCACGTGAGGATGAACTACGTAAGTTGAAGGTTCAGCCAGTGGCAGAAAACATATGGTTGAAAAGGAGTCTGTCTGACTCTTCCCTCACTGAGGTGAGCCAGTCAGGTTAAGATGTTTGTCAGTTTACTGTGGATTCTTGTCTGGATTTTGAGCATTTACAAGTTTAGATCAAAAGTAAATAATCCCCGTTTTCCCAGAGGCCATCTCCATCCACATCCTCTCCCTGGGTTTACAGGAAAAATCAAAAACCCCAGTGGCCTCCGTTTCAGCCTGGGAGTGTGAGCATGTATTTGTGACAATTTGTTGAAATTAATTAATTAATTTATTTATTTATTTATTCTCATTTGTCTGTTTCGTCATACTTCTTCACCCTGAGGTTTGAGGTTCACCCATAATTTGCTTATGGTCACTAGTGTAAATTGCAAAGTTTGCACAAACTTACTTGGGGAGAACAGTTTTTTTTTTTTTTTTTGTATATATAGTGCAAAACTTAATTTCAGCTTTTATCTGTTCTTCAGGAAGAGTTAAAGGGATCTGAATTCAGCTCCTGTGAGGTTGACAGTAAGGTATTTGATGAAAGTCTGAACACCACGCCACTATGCTCTGTGGACATCCGTTTCCCCAATGAAGAACTTTATACGTCTATAGGTAAATGTGCTTGCTAAAATCTCTTGGATCTTACTTAGCTACTGTATTTACCACATTTTTTTCTGTAACAGAACCTGAGGCTTTGAACACTTCCACTCTAATTGACAAGATGTTTGAAGACGTCCTGCAGCATGCAGATACGGAAGGTGAAGGTGAAGATGGAAATGAGGAAGAGGGGGTGGAGAAGGATATAAGTTATTCATCAGAGACTGTAAAGGAAGACAAAACTGAATCCGACACAGCTGAAAAGGAAGACAAACAGGAACCAGTCACATTAAATAAGTATCCTCTTGAACAGAGTGAGATGTGTGAAGAGAGTGAAGAAACTCCTGATTCCATGGATGAAGAGAAGGAGCTCCAGTCTGTTGATGATGGTGAAGGAAAAATGGAAGAAAAGCAGGAGAGTACCCCTATGGGTGATGAGGACTTTCTAACCCTGCCACCCAGCTGTATCCTCTCTCCTCTCAGCAAATCTGTGGAGGCTGTTGTCACACCACTGGTATTGTTCTGATTTTTATGAGATTTTAGTTGCTGTTATGGTGACACCCAGTAAATGAAAGAAATTGCTTTAGGACTTTAAGAGTGTGTTTCGTGTATATTGTTAAATATTATGTCACCAATGAAATTCAAGTGCTTGTCAAAAATGTTTTTTATCAAAATGGCTTTTAGTATAATTATGCCACTTTCATATGAAGTTATGCCAGGCAGTGTTTTACATCTGAGTTTTCCCTTGTGTAAATGGAAAGTTCACAGGTACAGATACATGTACCTTTCAGTTACAGTGTATGAGTGTAATAAATTGCATAGATATAAATGTATTATTTTGTTAAAAAGACCATAAATGTCTGTTTCTGAATGTTTTCATTTTCAGATTGAAATCAATGTGTCTGAGCCATCAGTACAGCCGCCCTCACCTGAAGAAATGACAGCTGGTCCTGCTGACTGCGATCAACCTTTATACAGGTGCACTCACTTAAATAATAACAATAATAATTTGTCAAGAGACTTGTGATTCTGTATCGCTGTTTGTCCAACTTGGTATTTAATACCTGAAGTGCATGGTTTTTTCTATTTATATATATATATATATATATATATATATATATATATATATATGACAAATCGGCCATTTATTTAATCAAAAATACAGTAAAAACGGTAACATTGTGAAATATTATTGCAATTCAAGTTAACTTTCTTTTTTTGAATATAATTTATGAAGATAATTTATTCCTGTGATGGAAAAGATGTATTTTCAGCATCATTACTCCAGTCTTCAGTGTCACATGATCCTTTAGAAAGCATTCTTATATGCTGATTTGGTGCTCAAGAAATATTTCTTATCAATATTGAAAATATTTTTTGGGAAACTCTGATAATTTGTCTTTCAGCATTTAATGACCCGAAAGCTCAAAATAACAGCATTTAAAAAAAAAAAATCTATATATATTTATGCATATCCGTATTATGTCACTCAGCTGTCTATATATTGGTTAACCACTTAAATTTACCCTTTTACCCAATTGTTTTTCATACAATTGACAGCATTGATGCCTACCGCTCACAGAGGAAAATCCATCCCCCCTCTACTCCCAGCTTGACCCCTGGAGTTCAGAAACCGGTTCGAGAGAAGACTTGCTTAAAAAAGCCCATAAACATCAAGGAGAGAATTAAGGTTTGCAGCTTTTTACCGAGAGACTTACTGGACTATTTTTGGAGACTTCATGCATGCAAGATCTAATGCAAGTGATTTTATTTGGGTCATTAAGGCTTTAAATGAGGAGGCAGCCAAGTTGCAGACAATCATCACACAGACACTGCAGGCTCTGAGCTGCTGTAGTGACGAGGAACATGGGAAAGGTTCCCAGCAGGAGGCAGAGGCTGAGAAACTCCTGCTGGTTTCCAGTAAGTGAAACATCAGCGAGCAAAGTGCATTTCTCTATTTGATCCTCCCTGCTCTGATTTGGCTTTCCAACATCTGTTTAATGTAGGTGAAAAACGAGCAGCCTTACTGGCAGAGGTCAGCAGGTTGAGAGAGGGTAACGCTGGTGAAACAGACCCCCAAAATGCACCTCTGCAGCCCTGCAGAGGCACAATCAGCATCAGCAGCATCCAGCTGCCCTTAAAAGTGGATTTTGTGTGCTCTGCTCGCACAGGTAAGCATTACTACATATTTATAAATGGGAGATGATGAATTTTCAATGCACAAGGTCAGTGTTCTCACACAATTCGTTTGTTATCTCTCTAAAGGTCGCCCAACACAATACTTCTTAGTTTTGATCCGTTATGGCCCATGTAATATTGTGGCAACACCTTTGGCTACAGCTGCTGATGCCCAAAATGGAGACACCATCACCTTCCCAACTTCTATTACATTGTGAGTTCACACACTACATACAGGGCTTCTTTGAACTGATGTCAGAGTTTGAAACTGTGCAATGCTTTTAAAAGAAGGTTTTTAAATACAAACAGCAGGGATATACACTAGTTTTAATGATTTGCTTCCACAGACAAGACATTCGCTCCAATTTTGAGATTGACATTGAGGTCTACAGTTTGGTAGGTAGAGTTTGGGTGCAACCAAATAAGTTTAAAAAAATATATAAAATATTTTTTTCCTCAAGCTTTAGCTTATATTTTTAGGTCATAATTTGGGTCTTATTGTGTATTCTCTGTTTTATAGTCCAGTACTCAGAGTACTTCCTGCAGCATGAATACTCAGCAGATCCGCAGCTCAACAAAGTCAAGGGTTTGTACACTTTCACACATTATGTTTAGAAAGCAGAGTGTTTTATTACTTTTAGCAATGCACAGTTGCAGCAAAATGTTTGTGTTTCTAGGTGACACCCAAAAAGATTCTCCACAGCATCACAGTATGTATCTTCTCTGTTTGTTTCCTTACCGTCATTAGGCTTCATTTATGAAACATGAGCTAAACAAATGTGTATTTTCTGTTATAATATTCATAAAATCTAACTTTTTCTGAATTGTCCCATAAGACACGAGAATACCGTTACAAACAATTCAGAAAATCATAAAGGAGTATGTTTGCATTGTAAACATTGTATGTTTACATTTGTTGAACGATAGACCGCTTTAGCTCATCCAAATGTCTATTTTTGTTTTTCTAGAAATCTAACCAGAGTGTAATGTGTAAGTATTCATCAGTTACTCACTTTATCATTTGTTGATTTGGTAATATCAGTTATGGATATTTCTTTACCATCCATTATAGCTGCTACTCTGCCTGGTCTGAGTGCCCAATGCTCTAGTAACTTCACATTAGTAGGCTCTCACAAGATTACCCTGAATTCATTGGGACAGAGCAAGTTTCCTCTGGACAAGGTATTGATTCAGTAAACCTGTGTTCACATTAGAGAGAACAAGGAGATGTGTGTTGAAAAATATTTGTGTTGTTTTCCTCACCTTTACGAGCACTTATTGTATCACTCAATGATTTATTTATTTTTAAAGACAGTAAATTTTGTGTACACACTTTCACTCTTAATTTTCACTAGGGGTGCTCCGATCACGATCGGCCGATCGTTAATGCGCATCTCGTCCTAATTTTCACAGTGGTTAACCAGGAGATCTGTGGTTGTTCTGTGTTGTTTGCACTGTGGTGGGAGTTGTGGAAATGTAACTGGGTCTCTGTCCATCTCTCCCGTTTCTCTCCACTCAGATGAAATTTGCAGGCAAAATCAGGCGACTCCTTGGAGATGAGTTTCAGGAAAAGGTGTCACTCTTTCCATCTTATTCTCTGATTATGGTTTAGTGGGCTTTGCACATTTCCTGTGTCGCTGTGTGTGTGTGTGACAAGTTACAATACTGGCCATTTTGTTGATCCATTTGCTATTAATGAATGCTCTGGCCTGTGCATTCATCACTTGTTTTGAGACAAACCAAACCAATATCCCCACAATTACCCTCTTTTGATCTCTTAACATCCTGCATTTTATTATGGAGATATTATGGAATTTTACAGTTGTCTTTCAGACCTAAAAAATGTATTTTTTCTTTTTAATATTTTTCATTTATAATTGAAAGCATTTTAATAATTTTTCATTTCAGTACAGCCTTTGCCTTTATTTAGTAAAGGTGCATTAAATTGATCAGAAGTGATTAAGACATTTATAATATTGCAAAAGGTTGTCAAATAAATGCTGTTTGATCTTTAAAAACTATTCATCAAAGGTTTAATGTTCTTTGAATGTTATAGTTTTAAACAATTAACTTAAAGTAAACCATTCAGAAATTGACATGCACATATGTTGTTGTTTTTTTTGTCATGACTAACCCATTTTTTATATTGTGTAGGTTCCCTTCCTCTCTCCTCTAGAGGGCCACATCTATCTGCGGTTGCACGGCGAGGGCCACTCCAAAGTCCAGCATCAGGGCTTTTTAGTGAGTTGGTGTATGTTTCCCAGAACTTGACTGATGTTTTGTTTAGATTGTTTTATCATATGGAAAAGGCACTTACCATATCTGTAGTCCCTTGATTAGTTTGTATAAAGCTAAAAATTTCAGAATATGCGAAATACGTTAGCAGTTTATCTACCTAGTCGCAGTCTGATCCTTCTGAATGCAAGTTGTTTGAAAATGACTTAGGACAGAAGAATATTTTTTGTGTTGAAATAGAGCTACTATTTAAGGTTGTTAACATGTTCTCTCCGGTTACATTAGTACTTCATTTTGTGATTTTAAAATATTTATTTCATTTGTGATAAGTTTGTTTTTAACATATTCTTTTGTAATTGTTTGTGCTTTGAGACATGTCTACAAGAAATGTGGTGTTTTTGTGAAATTTATGCTGCAATTTTGTTTTTTTCATAGACGATGTTTGAGGATGTGAGTGGCTTTGGAGCTTGGCAGAGGTTCTATTTCCTTCTGGAAGGAGGACAACTTCTCTACTGGAACTACCCAAATGAGATGGGGAGCAAGGTGGGATTGTGCAATTGTGTGTGTAAAAAATGTGTACCCTTCTCCTCATTATTTTTTTAATCCATCTCTTTCTTTTCCAGCCAGCAGATGGCTGTCTCTCTCTCTTTAGCTTCTGCAGTGTCAGGCCTGTGGAGCGAGAGTGCTGTGCACGGCCACACACCTTCGAATTAGTAGAGACAGATGCACTCCAGCAAGAACACAACCAAACCTTGAAGAAGTAATGCATTCATGAATTTACTAAAGAAATAGTTCAGCCAAAAATTTATCTTATGTCGTCACCCTAATGTTGTCATTTTTCATGGAACACAAGGGAGACATGCAAAGTGACCATGTTTGCAGATCTGAAAAAAATAAATAAAAGACAAACATATAAAACTAGAAGATCCTCCATCTAAAAAAGGTGGTTTAAACCTTACATGAAATGAAAATTCTGACTGTTTTTTTAAATGCATGTTATAGATCTTATTTTGAACAATTCATCCATGCATTTTTTCGAAGTAATCAGTTTCACTCAAATTTACATCACATTATGGAAGAAAAGATCTGCTACTTCTTTACATTAAATGACTGACATTTAGTATCTGTTTACAATAGAGTATTGGTTTAAATTTTTATGTAAATGATTTTTTGTTGTGCAGGTGCTGGTTTTCAGCAGATACACGAGAAGAGAGGTCTGACTGGATGGAGAAACTGAATCAGACCTTACTGGATTCTCGAACCTGGAACAAGAAGCCTGTCTCCAACGATAACAGGGCCAGCACATCCTCTAACACTGGAAACTCTCGTGAGAGCATCCTGTAACACAACACAAATGTGAACCCTCACCATGTAACGCTAAGAAAGGAGATCTCGGAGAAGATCATACGTGACACTAAAAAAAAGGACTGTTTTATATAATAATGCATTACAATCTACATATTCTACTACTTTATTGGATGCTTGCATAATAGTGGCATGTTTAAGATTTTTGATCTGTCATTGCATCCTATAGATTGTGCTATATTTTAGAATGGTTTACCACATTATAAGGATAGATGGTTTTGCCATTCCAATTAATTTTCAGGTAGGCCATGTAGTCAGAGCAGATTGGTTTGAATGCATGGGGTAAGTAAGTTTCCTAAGTGCCTATTTATCTCCTGCCTTATTCTGACAGTTGGCCAACTGAATCAACTGAATAAACTGATCAACTGAAATGCTTTACATTTTAATGCAATAATCTGTAATGGGTTATGCTTATGTATGAGGGTGTCCTAAATTACATGATATGAAGTTTACTGCATTAGTAGGGAATCGATGTTTGTCGGCTTTCGACTAAAGCTTTTTTATTTTTCATTTACTCTGGGAACAATTTATATGACTGTCAAACTGCAGTCTTCATCTAGAAGGGAGAATTGTTTTTATTTGAATGTACATTAATATATGAAATGCATGCAGAATCGTATAGCTTTGATTTTTCTGGGAGGACAGTTTCATAATGTAGCTCTTTATGATTTGATTTTGAAAAATACTGATGAATTTTTACTTCAGAAATTATTTTGGGAATACCTGGCCATGCGTTATACCTAGTGAGGTTAGAAGACAAGTCTTGCCAACATAAACTAAACGGAGTATACTGTACTCTGATGGTCGTTTGGGGTTCTTGGGTTATATTTTGGAATGTGCAAGTATAAGAATAGCACTACAGAGCTGTCAGTCTGAAAATACTGTGATAATTCATGCAGGGGGAGCAAGTAATGTTTAACCTTATGAATTCTTTGAGATTTATTTGAAGCTTCAGTAGGTTATATCTGTTTGTCTTGTAAAAGAATGTACTGTACACTAGAGACTGTGAAATTGATGGGAAGTGTTTTTGTGCCATGTTTTTCCCAAGTATGTGTTTTTGCCAAGGGTCTCATATGCTATTTCTGTGTTAAACTATAAAAAACCATGAAATATCCTGGTAAAGATACTGTAAAATAAATATGGCTGTTAAAACCGTAAGTGTTTGTTTTTCTTTGAAACTTGACAGCAGTATTAGTTTCTTCTTGTGTTGAACACAACCAAAAGGGATATTTTGAAGAATGTTTGTAACCAAGCAGCTTGTTTTAAGTCTGGTGTGTGTACAGAGAAGCTGCCACACACTAATCTACTAGAATTTAGAAATGAAATTAGTTCATGGTCTCTCTCTCAGCGCATTGGTTTGTATGTGCCATAGATTCATGTCCATCCTCCAGTATATGTTAGCAGCCAAATACATGCTCTTTCTGATTTGGAGAGGTAGGAATCCTACAGCACCTCTACAGACAGGACTACATCAGCGTAATCCAGGTACAACATTCACACAAATTACAAACCCCAAACAATATTTGCACATACTTTACAATGCATTCAATACATATGCATGTCATTTGTGAGGATCACATGGTCGCATCAATGATTTTGTGTATTTACAACTATGTGGTTATTAAATTGTGTCTTGAGATGTTTTTTGTGCCATTTCTGAAAGTCATACTGTTGATTCTGTGAAGACAACATTAGGACCACGTTTACTTTCTTAACAGCTGTTAAAGGGTTGTTCACCCAAAAATGAAAATTCTAATATTTTGAAGAATGTTAGTAGCAACAGTTGCCGTTAGCCATTGACTTCCATAAATTTTTTCCCCATGGATGCCAATGTCTACCAGCATCTGTTTGGTGTTTAAGGGTCTCATGCACAATTCATTAGTGGACATTATTTTAAAGAGAAAAATAATTATTCAAATGATTGCATAATCAAAATGTAATAACTTTATCCATTTATGAAATGACTTCTGTATAAGCAAGGAAAATAATATCAACCAATAATGTCAAAACCTTCTTTTACACTAATCAAACACCAATGGATTTTGTCCTGGTTTTCATTATTTATGAATATTCGGTTTTACTCAGGAATATGTTATCATTACAGATGTCGCATTGTGAATGCTGTTTGTGTACCTTTAATACATAATTTGTACATTTTGCACAAATACTGAAAACTGAAAAACAGCACAGCTTAATTTCTTTGTCAGTTCAGCATCCACGTCTAAAGACTTCAAACTAAGGTCATCTGAATGAAAGAAAAGAAAGAAAATATCAAGATGTTTGACTGAGTTTAACACTTCTAGAGAGACGATGAGATAAGAGAGAGAGAGAGAAAGAGAGAGGAGCATCCAATTGCAAGCTGTGCAGCAGAGGGGGGAAGGTTTTAATGAGGGATGATAAAAACAATTTGAAAATTAGGGGTCACATTAAGATACTGATACTGGTTATTTCTGGTTATTATTAAATGTTTAGAGGACATACATAGGCATTTCTAAATTATGGCTGCCCATAAAATCCACTGTCTTTAAGAGAATATATTTGGCTCATGTTTTAATTTTACATGCTGTTTTAAGAGCATAAGAAATATAAATTATTATTTATTATGGTTATGTAATAATGTAAAAAATGAATTGATAATAAATATTTATAACGTATATATGTATTTTTTATGAGAATATCTGTTCATTCAGCAGATTTTTGTTTTAAATGTTCTATTGAACCTGAAATGCTGAAATCCACTAGGTTTTATCCAAATATATCAAACCATTTCAATCAATAAAATATAGATGTTCGTTTTGTCATGTATTGTGTATTTCAAGACGTCTGTCCGGTAGGTGTCAGTATATTCCGTCATGTTTACAGGAAGAAAGCTCACATGAGAGAAGAAGTGCGTTGCCTGGATACTGCACGAAGCTTGAGGATGTTCAACAGATTAGAAGGTTATTATCGTTTCCAGATCATTTTACACAGTTTTGTTGGGTTTGTTTTGCTTCAAGGTCTTTGGCTTCGTCTTTTCTTGTTTCTTTTGTATATCCAGCAGTGTAATGATAGTAGTATGACGAATATCACGGGTGTCTTATGCTCGGAAGTATCACTATTTAGATAAATGCAAACAAGTTTGATTGTTATTTAGAAATAATTTACTTGCAGTGTGCCTGTCCTCATATATTGTTTGTGTGTGTGTTTTCGTTTAATACATTAGTGTTATCATACATGTGTTAACGTTGTTGTTATCTGTGCGTGCGTGTGCGTGTGTGCGTGCGTGCGTGTAGATGCAGGAGGAGTGTGTGTCTCTGCAGGTGTGTGTCAGTGTGGTTGGAGCTCTGGAGTGTGTTGTCCGCCGGTGTCTCGGTCCAGACGGTGGAAGTGTTCTGTTCACACGAGACACAGGAGAAACTCTCATCAGCAGACACGGACGACGCCTTCTCAGCACACTCCAGCTGCAGCACCCCATGGCCAGGTCTCTTATTTTCAAAATAAAAAATGCAGTAAAACCAGTATATTTTAAAATATGTTTTATTTATGTGACGCAAAGCTGACTTTCCAGCATCATTACTTCAGTCTTCCATGTCTCCTTATACTTCAGAAATTATTCTGATATGCTGATTTGCTGAAACATTCCTTATTAGTTTCAGTGCTGAACACAGTTGTGCTGATTATTATTTTGTGGAATAATCACAAATTTGATTTTAGGATTCTTTGATGTATAGAAAATTCAAAACAGTTTTTTTTTTTTTTTGTAACAAGTAAAAGCCTTTACTGCGACTTTTGATAACAGATCTTTAAAAACAATTTACTGCCCCAAAAAATGTAAACAATTGTGTATATATGTGTATAAATATACAAGCACAGTGGGTGAAGAAGAGAATCATCCCCCTTTAAAATAACATTTTGTTGCTTTGCAGCCTGAAATGAAGACAGGCACAGTTTTTGTTTTATTCAGTTTTAGTTATTCTGGTGAAATTTATAACACCAACCAACATGTCAGAGAAAAAAGAAGAAAAAAAAAGACAGATTCACTGGTCTGTTGGAAAAAAGATCACCTCCTTGTGTCAGTATTTGTCTCTATTAACTTTGAACATCTAGACTTCATTTGCTCATTCTTCACTGCAGAACTGCTCAAGTTCAGTTAGATTTGATGTTGAGTGTTTGTAGATTGTAGTCTTCGAGTCATTGATTTATGAAGGGTTCTAGTGCAAGTCTAGTGGGCTAAATTAAAAGAAATCTCTGTGAGGTAAATGTATTCATATTTAAAAGTCAATACTATACAGCAGGTGTGCCCAACCGTGTTCCTGGCGATGGACTGTCCTGCAAAGTTTAGCTCCAATCCTAATCAAACACACCTGAAGCAACCAATTAAGGTCTTCAGGCTCACTTAAAAATTAAAGGCAGGTGTGTTTGATTAGGGTTGAAGCCAAACTTTGCAGGATAGTCAATCGCCAGGACCAGGGTTGGGCACCCCTGCTATAGAGGAACTAAAGATTCTATATGAATTATATTTTTACATGAAAATGATGTGGATTTAATTAGCATTTGTTATCTTTGTTCTTTAGGATGGTGTTGGACTGTGTGTGTGCACATGCTAAAGCTACTGGAGACGGCACAAAATCATTCCTTCTCCTGCTGGCCGCGCTGTTACGAGGAATTCAGGACTCACACATGGAGCGCAAAGGATCTCTGAGCATCCCTAGTTTTCAAAATCTTGCTAATCGCCTGTTGGCTGTGAGCAGGAAGGAGTTGGAAGATGTCGTAACACACAAACTCACCCCATATGCCTCAATGTACTGTAGTCACCGTAGTTACAGACTGGAGGGCAGCATTCTTGATTTGTTGATCGGTGGGTTTATTTCTGGAAGAGTGGGGATCGGCCAGGCGGATGTACTGAAACGAGTCCTGTGCGAGTTCTACCACAAAGTCAGTCAAGATCAAAATGCATCAGAAACGATCTCATTCATACAGTCACACTTCTCTTTTCTACATACGGCCGTGACAGGACTTCCTATTACCTGCTCAGAGGTGATTGAAGGCCTGGTTGTGACCTGTGATTGGTCCGTGTGGACTGAACTGCAAGGACCAATAAAAGCACTAATTGTATATGAGAGTTTTGGAGCTTCCTTTGTCACTGTAGGTGAAAACATATCCGTGTGCATTCAGAAGGACTATCTGCACCGCTCGGAGAGCGTCATGAAGCAAAAGTTAGCAACTTTATTGGACTTACAGGTGGATGTGGTGCTGTCCTCCGTGAAGCAGCCAGAAAGAGTGTCACAGTGGGCTCGACTGAACCATGTTTCTTTACTTGAGTGTGTCGATTCAGCCCAGCTGGATTTTCTTTCACACATCTGCGCTGCAGAAACACTCTCTCATCCACCGCTTCAACACCTTGTGATGCTCAAGTACTGTAGACGTGTGCAACTCGGCGGGCATCGCTATGCCTGTCTGGGAACGTTTTTGCACATGCACACGCTTGTTCTTTGTGCACCAGCGCCGGGATTTCTTGACCAGATTGTGTGTGTGAGCCAAGGTGTGTTTGCAATGCTGCAACATCTATCTCAAAGCTTCTGTCAGACACTGGCATCTGACCAATCACAGAGTCCTTCTTCGGACCAGTCACAAAGTGTGCTTTCATCGCAAGACCTTTGGGGTGGTATTCTGCGTGCAGGTGGAGTGCTTCCTGTTGGCGGCATGTTTGAGTTCTTGCTACATCATTTTTTGTTGAACGAACGTAACTCTTGTGACCCAGAGAGCTGTAAGCTTCTAGCAGAGGCTTTGCTGTGCTTGCCTAGAACGTTGTATTCTCACAATCACAGACGGTTTCTGAATATCCAGACACGTTTCTTGGATGATCTTAAGCAATGGGAAAAGACAAAAGAGAAAAGGTCAGAAATGCCTGAGTTGAAGTTTGGGTTTGGTTTCGGCGAGAGTTCTGTACCTTGTCTTGAGTCGGTCAGTGGGAAGAAGCAGCTGGTTGTTTCTGTCCTGCAGTGTTTGCACAGACTCTTATGTGTAGGGGCTATTTTACACACACGCTCTCCATTACGCACCGGCCCTCAAACACACTCTGAGGAGGATGAGGATGAGGAGGAAGAGAAGCTGAAGCGTTCAAATTCTACTCCGTCAACGGAGGGCTGATCTGTTTACAGTGGCCCTAAAAAGATTCTATTCTCAAGTCATGCATGTCTGAATGTCAAAGCATTGAATAAAAAATATAAACCAGAGTTGCATCTGCAAACAAATGCTTCTCTCAAAAAGCCATGTTTTGTTTTTAGTTGTCTCAAGTTCACAAATCTGTCCTTGCAGAATAAACCACTTTAGTAGATCATCATATTAATTACATTTAAAGCCTACTTTCCTTTTTCATTTATTTTTCTTTTAAAATAAAAGCCACTTGCTTTGATATTTTTATATAAAAAAGACATTCAGGCATGTTTGAGAGTCCACATACTTGTTTGATGTAATATATATTTATCTACTGTATATAAAATTCAGTAATTGTTGTAACACCTTCATAGAATATACAAATTGTTTTGAATATTTAAATATAGATTCTAAATGCATTGTGTAATTTTCTAGAAACAAATATTAGGCATATTTGTAGTACAGTTATATTTGCAGTTAACATTTATAATTAGTTTTACAAAAAAAAGTTGTTATTGCTGTCTGATGTTTCTGACGAGATTACTTTTTCACTGAAGAAAGCTATATAGATTAATGACTCATATTTTAGCCAGAAACAAAGGTTTGAAGTTAAAAGCATCATAACTATTGATCTGTTTCGGACAACACATAGTTTTTTATGTCATAAAATGCTAATTGATGGACTGGAGTCAAATGAATAACTTGATGATTATTGTGACTTTTTATCGGCTGTTTGGATTCTCATTCTGACGGCACCCATTCACTGCAGAGAATCCACTGATGTGCAAGTGATGAAATGCTACATTTAACTGTTCTGAAGAAACAAACTCATCTATGTGGGTGGCCTGAGGTTACCTTTTCATCAAATTTTCATTTTTTTGGGAGTGAACTATTTCTTTAAATAAAAATGAAGACTTGTTTAAATTCATCCCACAGCAATTATGTTCTGTGGAAATCAACAGCATGTAACAGCTTATCTTATATTTAACCCAGAATATGCTGATGTTGCTGGAGCATAAACCTAGTGACTCAAAAAAAAGTCTTTGAGTCTTTGAAAAAGTCTCAAAGACCTCCAGGAAATGCAATGGATTGATGATCTTAACATAACAAGTCTCAGTTAGCCTAATGCAGTACACAAATAGAATAGAAAAAATATAGAACTAGCGTTTTTTTAAAGATAAATAGATAAAGTAGAATTAAAATAAAATAGAAAGTGCTAGAGTTAGAGGGTAAAAATAAAGATGGAACAGATTTTCCAAATTTTGCCTCATTTACCAGTTTGTGTAACTTCTTAAGCTCAACCAGCCTCTTACTAATATTCTGGTCTGAATTATATATATATATTTTCCAAAAATATATAAAAAATGTTTCTAAAGATATGAATACAACTCTTCAAAACAACTCATAAAATTCATGTTGATATTTTTTGTTTGGCTTTTTTTTTTTTTACGATGAATTTAGGCAAAAAAATATATATTATTCTTAAAACAACAAATAAATAGTGCAGGATAGGTTTTCAAATTATTAAAATGCAGTAACCCCAAGAAACCATCATGTTATTCAAGACTCAAGACTCAATTCATTATTATTTAATGACTCTGTCATGTATTCAATGTGTTTATAAAAATGTCATTGATTTTTACTTAATGAGTGCACTTGACCATAATTAAATATTCAGATATTTTTCAGAAACCAATGCAGCATTTGTATTAAATGTTTTTGTCTACAAACATGACTCATGCATTTTTAACCAAATTTGTAAAGTATTTCTCCTTTTCTTCATCTCTGACATCCTTGTGTGTTATTAGCCCAGGTTTACAGATATCCTAAAATATAATGACACATTACTTATGCACTAATAGAGCACTGCTGATTGATTACTCAATTGATTAAACACACACTATTTAATATAATATAATTTGTAACTCGTGACTCATAGCTGTTCTCACTCACGGCCTACAGTGTGCTATACATGCACACGTTTCCATGGGGACTGTAAAATCATCAGGAATGTGTCGTGACTACATTGCTTATATGTGTGTGAAACACACAACAAGCACCGTACTGATGTGTATCTTCACTATCACACACACTCATATTCACGCTTCATAATCCTAAGAGGTTGTAACACACTTTCAAAATGAGAAGACAAGCAGTAAGAGTATAAAATATCAACCCAAGTTTATTCAGCTAGCACTTTTATGATGGGCATTCAAGTAAAATTTTAATTCCAGATTTCTAAATGCATTTATAGGCCTACTGTGTATATGGAACTAAAATAAATGATTTACACACAGCAGAAAGGAAACTAAGATATATATATATATATATATATATATATATATATATATATATATATATATATATATATATATATATATATATATTTCAACATAACAGATTTCTTCTTATTATTTCAGTGTTTGCTAATTTAATATCCAAGAAATTATGGAGAGATGCAAATTTTAAGGTTCAAATTCGAGACATTAGATAACATGATGACATTAATGTGTTTCATAAAAGTGAAGTAGCCAGCAAACTCCTAGTATACACAGCCCAAGATCAGTCAGCCAATAGGAAATACTGTAGGATGAAGAGGGAGGGCCATAGTCCCACCCAGGGAACCAATCATATCCTGTAAAGAGAGACATCACAGCGTATGTGAGCAAGATGTATGTTTGAAAGGCGTCATACTGGTAAATGTATGCAAAGTGAACATAAATATGGAAATAAGTATAAAAATATTAAATTGGTATGAAGATATTAAGATACTTGAAATATTCACATAATGACTGTCTGAAAAGCTACTTTTAAACAATATACAGTATTCTGTGAAATGTGCTATACAAATTAAATCGACTTGGCATTGAAGTGATGTACTGTCAAACTTACTAAATATACTGTGAATTTTGTTACATCTAAATGAATTGGTTTTATTCAAGCCAAATATATGATTAAAAGGGGTCATATGATGCAATTTCATGTTTATCTTTGTCTTTGGCTTGTTAAAAGTGTGCATATAGAAGATCTGTAAAGTCAAAAAGATTAAAGTGAAGTGACATTCATTCAGCCAAGTATGGTGACCCATACTCAGAATTGGTGCTCTGCATTTAACCCATCCGAAATGCACACACACACACAGAGCAGTGAACACACACACTGTGAGCACACACCCAGAGCAGTGGGCAGCCATTTATGCTGCGGCACCCGGGGAGCAGTTGGGGGTTCAATGCCTTGCTCAAGGGCACCTAAGTCGTGGTATTGAAGGTGGAGAGAGAGCTGTTCATGCACTCCCCCCACCCACAATTCCGTCCGGCCCGAGACTAGAACCCACAACCCTTCGATTGGGAGTCCAACCCTCTAACCATTAGGCCACGACTTCCATGACTTAAAGTCTCAAACCCAAAGAGATATTCTTTGTAAAAGTGAATACCTCACTGTGTGGGAAGATTTGCATAACACTGCCCAAATGTATATGCAAAGAAAGAAGGCATAACTTTTATTCTCGCTGTAAAATTATTGCCACCGCCATGTTGAGGAGATGCTGTATGTTTCGTTGTGAAAGCTAAACTACTTTGTTTGGTCTTACAAAAGAAAGCACAACTAGAAATCAGTGGTTAAGTCGTATTTACAACACTGTTGCAGAACAGTACAACCCAAATATTCGTGTGTGTGCAGCACATTTTATCTGGATTTTATCTGGATATCTGCATTTTAAGGGGCTTAACATTTCCATCACATGCTTGAGGTATTCGGCCAATGACAATGCATGAGATAACTGGCCAATCAGAGCACACATCACATCACTTTTCAGCATGATGTGCTTTGTCTTTCTACTTCAAATTTCACATATAATTACATTTGCTTGCTGTTTCATTGTATTTAATTGTGAAATCTAATAGCAAACACACACACATTAAAAAGAGAAAGGTCTGACTTTGAATGCTGTCATTATCACTTGTCATTATCATGTCTTCATGTCTTCATGAATATCTGTTTATAGAAGGTGTGAAAGATAAACCCAAGTTGTTTCATTCTGTTTCTTTGATGTTTTATTGTGAAAGCTCTTACTACAGACGTTGTCTCGGCAGATCTCTGACCCACAACCGCTGCAGGCCACACCTGCTATACTTGGAGTTACACCATGAACATTTCCCCTGTAAAGGCGCATGTTACAATAACATTAATAAACATCACAACAAGAGGCAGACATAGAGATATTTTGACCTGCACTGAACTTTACTGTATCATTGCAAGCAAAAACTTTACAAAATTCTAGAATTTCCCTCATTACCACCATAGATATAAGGTGGATGTGTTCCTATAATATTCAGAATAATGGTAAATATATACACTCTAAAAATAAGGGTTCTTAAATGGCATCAATAATTCCATGAAGAACCTTTAACATCCACAAAACCATGTAAACAGTTTTTTATAGTAGGGAAAAAGGTTCTTAGATTATTAAAATGTTCTTCACATTAAAAATAAAAGGCTCTTTATGGAACTGTACACTGAACGGTTCTTTGGGAAACCCTAAAAATTGTTCTTCTGTTGCATTGCTGTGGGCAAAACACACACTCAAAATAAGTGTGTATATGTGACGAGTGGGGCGGGGCAAATATAAAGTCTTAACTTACGTGTCTCCGTAGTTGCACACAAAAATAGTGGATTCTGGGTCAGTGGAGAAGTTTTCGATTCCTTTATTGCACACATTTACAGCACAGCCCAGCTTAAAGCTTGTAGACCACATTAACTGAAACATACAATGTGCACAAATCCATAAGGCTGATAAACAAAGGTTTCTTTGCTATACAATATTCACAGTTGAACATACCTGTGCATAGTGGCCACACAAGCGTGAGCAGTTGTTATTTTTGAGTGAGTAAGCTCCTTTTCTGCTCCATCCGTGTATGGCATTCTCCACTGAGAAGGCTGAAAACGGAGCCCCCAGCCATATGTTCTCACCCATCCACCCGAACAGCGGGTGCCCGAAATGTGCCAGCCCAGGGTGATGAGAGGCTTTACAGTGTATTGCTCGGTCTCTTGCACCCTTGGCCAATCCATTATCCCAGGACTGTAGACAAACACACAAACAACAATCCAAATCAATTTGAATTACAAAACACGATATGACTTAAAGGGGTCATATGATGCGATTTCATGTTTTCCTTTCTCTTTGGTGTGTTACAAGCTCTTGGTGCATAATGAAGATCTGTAAGGTTGCAAAGACTAAAGTTTTAAATACAAAGAGATATTCTTTATAAATTCTAAAATCATGCATTTCAGGCGCCTTTATCCAAAGCAACTTACAGTGCATTCAGGCTATCAGTTTTTACCTAACATGTGTTGCCTGGGAATTGAACCCACAACCTTGTGCTGCTAAAGCAATGCTCTTGAGCCACAGGAACACTTATAAAAGTTTAGACTCATCCACACCCTCCTAAAATGGCTCGTTCTAACACGCCCCCACATACCTCAATATGTGTGAAGATTTGCGTAACGCCGCCCAGATGTTCTTCCAAAGAAAGAAGGAGTGCATTTAATTCTCGTTGTAGCATTGTTGTTGTCGCCACCACCATGTCGTAAAGACACTGTGTGTTTTGTTGTGAAAGCAAAACTACTTTGTTTGGCCCTCCAAAAGAGGACGATATCTGCTTCTTCATGCCTGGAGCTAATCCGTGCTGTTCGCTGAGGAAATACATCAACCTTACACTGTGGATCACCGGATCGGCTTTCACCATGGACGAAGCGGAGTTTCATTGAGAAAGTAAAACTAGGCTATATATATATATATATATATATATATATATATATATATATATATATATACCAAATAATGTTCTTTTTAGTGGCATCATATGACCCCTTTAAGATACGACTAACAGGATTGAATGAACAAGTGCCACTAAAACCTACATTTAAGCCCCATTCTCACCAAAAACCTTAACTATAATGTCCACATCAATGGGGAAAAAAAAGGTTTTGCTTGCTATAAACGTGTGCTGCAGTTTTGTCGCCACTACACGATCCAGCTATTTAAAGCAGGATTGATTCTGAATGGCTGTCGATGTTTTTATCGTTCATCTCCTGAAAAAAAATTGTTCTGAAAGTGATTCTAACAATATCGTTCCTTTTTGCCGTTTTCATTATAGTTATGAATCACTTACCTATTCTCAAATTATTAGACCGATTAATAAGTAAAGTTTTAATAATTCAAATTATTTGCGAAAAGGTAAGGACAACGGGCCATTAGAATTAAATCTGTAACTGAATAACCAACTTTGTTTATTCCATGTTAAAATATGGATTTTTAACCAATTCAACTACAATAACTTATATTTACAACATTAAAAAACAGGTTATTAAATAAAAAAAATTAAAATAAACACAATTCATATGATCATTGATGGAGAAATATCTGAGAATATCCTTCCAGAACACTCTTCAGGCACCATCCCAATCAACATTTGATTCTTTGTTTTCTTTTCATCCTTCCCCTTACAAAATAGGTACAGATCAATACAAACACAATAGGGAGCCTAGTGAAGTGACATTCAGCCAAGTATGGTGACCCATACTCAGAATTTGTGCTCTGCATTTAACCCATCCGAAATGCACACACACAGAGCAGTGAACACACACACACACACACTGTGAGCACACACCCGGAGCAGTGGGCAGCCATTTATGCTGCGGCGCCCGGGGAGCAGTTGGGGGTTAGATGCCTTGCTCAAGGGCACCTAAGTCGAGGTATTGAAGGTGGAGAGAGAGCTGTTCATGCACTCCCCCCTCCCACAATTCCATCCGGCCCAAGACTAGAACCCACAACCCTTCGATTGGGAGTCCAACCCTCTAACCATTAGGCCACGACTTCCCTAGTAATATCTTTATTGCCATAGCAACCACAATGATTGTTGTACATATTTTTTTTAAACTGAAACCAAATACTCTGAGACAAAAACAAATGACATGCTGTTATTGAAGCGAAATATTACCACGAGCATTTAAAATGTGAAACACTGAGACAATGGGTAAACACACACAGATGAAGATGAACGTGACTAAACAACATGCTAACTGCGTGAATGATTATGAACACATACATACTATCAGAAATGATTAATCTAAAGCGAAACACCAAACACCTGCGTCCTGAGCACCTGTCCTACCATTGAGCGCGAGCTGGCCGCAGGTGGAGTGGTGCGCGAGCGCTGCGCGTTATGTGCCAGCACACACCTGCGGATGAACTCCGGTTCCGTTATTTCCGGTAAGAGAGACAGAACGCCGCAGGAGCCGTACAGAAGCACCGATATCCGTAAGAGAAGACCGCCGAGAGAGTCCATAGCAGGAGCTATGCTTCGATCTAGATAAATGAGTCAATGGAGCATCACTACAGGAGACGCGCTGACCTGTGCGTCATGGTGCCGTGGATTTGCCCACTCTCTCTCACCCTCTCTCTTTCTCTGTCTGTCGCTGTCTTTCTGCGTCTGTCTGTCCGTCTTTCTTCGCACAGGGAGCTTTTTAAAGGACTAAAGTTGAACAGCCCACCGTGTCACGAAAAAATAAGATGCGCGTGACTCTACGTCTTCATCCCTCACGCACAAGTTCACGCGCACGCACGCACACTTGTTCAAATATAAATTAAAGCGTACGACAAAACTACTCACTTTGACATATTTGGTCCGTTCATTAAAAATACATTTTTAGAATCATTTTTTAGATGTCAGCTCAATATAAATTTACGTTCATTTATTTTAGATTTACCCGATCGTGTATTTAAGGTTTTAAGAAAAAATATTTAAAAGCATTAGTGGATATCAAACATTGAGAACGATAATGGTTGTTCTCATGGAATATTGCCTTTAATCACAATTTTTTAATCACAATCATTTTTTCTAGATTTGCCCTGTCCCAAGGAGTCTGTTTTAAACTGCCCTCGCAGAGAACGTCTCCCCAGCTGCAGTCTGTTGTTCTTTGGTCGCTTGTTGAAATTCAACAGACACTGGAATGGAATGGCTGCCATGTAGAGATGCTGATTTAAAAATAAATTTGGAATGTTTTTTTTTTTTTTCAGAGCTGTATAATATTTATCTGTAGAACCATGAGTTGTTCATTAATTATTTATGCAAGTTATTTAATAATTAAATATCTCAGAGTTCCAGCGCTAAAGTTAGAGACCCTGCAAGACACGGAGGAGGAGGTGGGATAACAAAACAAGACATTATGCTGTGTAGATTATTGATTTAGCAAATAATGTTCAAGTGGATTTAGTATTAATATACATGTCATTTTGAACAGCATTTCAAGATTGTCCCATGAGAACTGACAGTATCATCTAAAAATCACAATCATGTCATATAGGTCTGTTTTTCAGTGGAACAAAGAAGAATGATTTTGAAGTACTGATTTTCAGCTTCAGAGCTTCAGAGCTTTTTTTTTTTAAATGTTGTTATGTTTTTTGCCCACATAATAAATCGTTACATTTTTTTATATCCTGAATTTTATTTCATTTAACAACATTTTTGTATGGTTTATAATAATAACCCTGCTGTATATAACTACAAGTGTGTAGATTAAGCATCTTGAGAGTTTTTTGTGACCAAGATGAAGGACTCAGGTGTTTGCTGTGGATCATGGAGAATCATTACAGCTGAACCACAGCTGACCAGTCACAAACTCAACCTGGATTGATCTCATTTTACCTGTAAAATCACAGCACAACCCAGTTACAGCCAGTCCAACACTGTACAACCAAACAGCAAGAGGAGGGGTGTGGGGAGATCTCTATAAACTCAATGAAATAAGCACAATGGACAAGATGGATCATGTTCACTTTATAAATAAATCATATACAGCACCCTTACGTCACAAAAACACTTTGTAAACTTTATGAATTAGTCCTTCTTGTCATTCCAAAATGAATGTCACGGAAAACATGCTGGGTGCTACTGAATATGCAGTCAATTTATTATTTTATTTTATTAAAATTTTTGACAAAAAGCAGTTTGAATCTATTTCCATATTAACCTGTCCACACATTTATCATGTTTCTACACAAAAGTAATATTTTATTTTATTGTGCTTTAATTTATTACACACAAAGCAATTAATATTTTATGTTTTAACATTTTATATTTTTTCCCCACACATTTATTGTTCTTACACAAAAACAATATATATATATATATATATATATATATATATATATATATATATATATATATATATATATATATATATATATATATATATATATAATTTTTGTCCACACATTTATCATGTTCCCTGACAAAAGCAATTTCAGATTTTTTTTTTCAAACATTTCCACACAAAAGCAGTTTAGTTTGTTGACCTCCATTCATTCAGACCAAACATCTTTTACATGGTTTTGTTGTCTCCCCCTGGCGGAGGGTGTTTGTTATGCTCCAGAAGTCCTATGGGAGCAATTCATGTGATTGGATGACCTGTTTAATTGTTTGTGAGTAGGAGGAAACTGCAAGCAGTAATTGAGCAGGTTATGGTGGATCATCTGTCAAGGTCAGTATCCGTTTCTTTCTCGCTCTGTTCCATTTTTGTTCTCAGTTTGTGTTGAGTAATAACATTGTGAGGGTTTCTCTGAAGCTCACCCAGGGCTGTCATTAGAACAGAATGCTGTGTCTGTCAGTCCCATGAGTGTCCCTCCACGCTACAGGAGAACTCTTCCCCACACTAAGTAAAACCCACACACATACATGACTCAGATACTAAACGCTCTCTTTCTCCCCTTCTGTCTCATACTCATTGATTTTTTTTTTTAGAAGGTCACAGCGGTTACATCCCCACTTGCATTTTGTAGTTTTATACAATGTTTTTGCTAAGGAAAGCATCACTGTTATTATTGCTCATACTGATTTGAACAAAACTACTCATCTTAAACTTTGGCAGCCGTATATATATGCATGCAAAAAAATCACTCTGGACACCTTCACAAGCACATAGCAACTCATTTGCAACTACCCACAAGCACTTAATAATCGTGATGGCCAGTTTTGCAAGTACCACTCACATTTTCTTTAGAAAATATAATAGCATAAAAACATAAAAGTTCTCAGTTAGAATCTTGCAACTGTGTTGTCCAACATAATATTTGAATTGAAAAATATACATTTCAAACACACACACACACACACATACATATATATATATATATACATTTACATTTTGATTTTACTGCTTTAGGTAAAAGCACCTGCTAGATCAAAGTTTCCCAAGCTGGGGGTTTGAGAAGGAACGGCAGGGGGTTCAAGATTTGATGAAAAGCTAATCTTTAATTTATACAAAATGTAAAATTTATGTTTTTAAAATAAATAATTTCAAATGAAAACTAATAAAAATAAAACATTTATTAAAAGATTAAACATTTGAGTTGTTTACCTGTATTTTGGGGACCATTAACTGGCATCAGAAAATGGTGAGCATGCAAATGTGTTGTTCAATTATTGAAATATTAACTTGAACTCTTTATTTTGAGTATTTGAGGTATTTCAAGTATTTTGGGGTTTTTGAGAAAAAATGTAAGGTCAAAAGGGTTCAGCTGACAAAAAAAGCTTTTGAACTATGTTGTTGGAAAAGAAAGAGACAAAGAAAGAAAGAAAATTATTAAAGCAGAAAACCTCAATTTCACAAACAAAAATGATTAATCATTCAACATCATTTTCACTTATCCTGTCTAGAAACCGATCTAAAATTCTGCAAGATTGCTGTCTGTTTGTATTCTATTGCCATTATCTAAAATGCTACCAGAAACTCTAATTAAATATCAATAACTCATCTAAAAAAACCACAAGTTACATTTACAGGAAAAAAGGAGGGGTGTTGTTGAACCCAAAGTGCGACAAAGAATCATTCTAGTTCAGTTTAGTTCATATTTGTTACAACCACACACACACACACACAAAAACACCCATTCACATGCTTCTATTTTGTCTTTGGTAAAGCCAAAGTGTTTTTGCTATTTAGGTTTTCATTTTATGTCTGCAGAGAAAAATCTCAGAAGTCTTTAATGGAGAACAACTTATCCAACAATTATCGTGCATGGTGCTTGAACAGAGGGAGGCTGTACTGCCTGCAGGACATCTCACAGGTTCACCACACTCATCTGTCACACACACATGGACTAAAATTAATTCATTAACACTCTGCCTACATCACCCAGGGTGCCGAGCTTCATTTCTGAGCAGACGGCCCACACCTACCTCCCACAAAGTCTGAGACAGCAGCCGTGCCTGACCCTCAGAGTTACTGATGTGGATAACACAGCCAAGGGAGCCCTGCTGTATGTTCCCCACACACACACACACACACACATGCGCGTGCGAGAGGACCCAAAGTGTTTTTTTTTTTTTGGCACAGAACACAGTCTGGGGGAAACTTTACATAGTCTCTCTGAATAGGAAATCAATGCTCTAAAGGAAAATAAAGGTAATAACTTAGCACAAGCCTTTTTCTTACACACAAAAATGTTTTTATTAAAATGCATAAATATTCACCCAGAATGTTTCTTACCCACACAAACCTGTTCATAAAGTGATGTCATTTTGAATGTAAAAATTGGAGCTGTCATTTTTTTTTAATCAGATTAATTGCATCATGCATGCATGATGTGCCAATTGGTAAGGTTGGTAAGATTTTTACACGTTTTTTAAATAAGTTGCTTGTGTTCAAACATAAAAACAGTAATTGTTTTAATATTTAATATATTACATTTAAAAAGTAATTTATTCCTGTATTTTCAGCATAATTACTAAATGTTCAAGTCGTGCTTCACATTTTTTATATTTACATATTTTTGTGGAATCTTTTCTAAATAGAAAATATAAATATATTTATTGACACTTTTGATTATAGTTTAATGCATAAATGAATGTACACATAACCGACACTCTGGTCTTGCACCATGAGCATTACATTTTTAAGATGTCCTGTCAGGTTAAATCCTTTAAAGATTCACATCGCTACTGAATTAAATCACCACACTTCATAAAGTGAGCCACATTCATTTAACCAATCACAGAATTGGAATCAGAGCTCTGATTGGTGCATGTGCATGATAGGCTGAGAGCTAAGAAGAGATTTGCAGAACTTAGATCTAAGGTTGATAGTATTCAGCAAAAAGAGCAGCTCAGACAGACTCTGATGTTGCAGACATTGAACTCATAAGATGTATTTAAAATCTAAAAGGTAATTTCAAAACAAGTTAAAAAATCAATCTATCTATTTATCTTTACAGCAGAAATGATGAGGCTGGAAAGCATGTTGGTGTACAGTAGCACATTATGTGAGCGTGTTGTGTCGTTACATAAAGCGGTGTGGAGGATTGAGAATGCGCGTGCGCTGGGGCTGATGAGATGCCTGCTGTTACCAGGGAGATGAGCGAGAATAGAGAATAGAAAAGCCGTCTTCCTGAAGGTAACAGAGCAGTCGGACTGCTTTCGTCCTCCAGAGGACGTCGTTGATCTTTGTTACTTATGTGACGTCAAAATAGAACAATATGCGTATCTGACTCCGTTTTCCATAGCTATGTTTGTCAGTTGCGATGTTAAAATAAATCTTGCAACATGTCAACTTACAGCTCATATTATCCTCTCACCTCGTGCAGTTATAAAAATTCAGCGTTTTGACTGATCCACTTCTGCTGCACGAGAGGAGAACACTTTTATAATTTAAAAAAGTGTAATGAAAGAGTCTGCTTTTGTAAGATATATACTTTCTTTACTGCAAAATGTTTGCTCAGTCCAGATGCACTTAAATCTGCAATAAAGAAGTTCGCGTTCCTGTCACGTTTCACACGTGCGCACTTCAATAAGCCGACAGAAAGCGGGTTATTGCGTTCAAATGCCGCGCGAAATCGGGGTAAAGGGCAAAAAAAAAAAAAAAAAAAAAAAATTGTTGATAGGTTTATGCAGGTGCCGTTTATGACCTTACTCCTATAAAGAAAAAAGGTTACCGCGTTTACATGACCACGTATAAACTTTACTTGCATGTAAACGCGTCTACATTGAGTTTCCATTGTGGCCATTTGCTGCTGTTTTGAATATTTTATCTTTCTCTATTTTTTTTATTATTATTTTTTAGGTTTATTTAAAGCTTGACCAAAATAAAACGGCTTCATTTTCCTGAGTGATATTGGAAAATTCGATAGAGGCAAACGAGAGTTTGACACAGCTCTTGTTGAGCCACTTAGCCGATCATTTAGTCTGTGGCTTAAAGGGCAGTAGTTTATTCAGTGTCAGTCAATATTACATGACAAATATTGAGTGTTAAACTTATGGTACTATTAATTTCCAAAAAGGCTGTGCAGAGGTCATTTTACAGATACGCTTAGGAACCTCTTGCATAAGCTTATCTGAGCTTCACCCTTGCAACAAACTTTTTATAAGAGTAATAATACTGCATTGACCACATGAATGATTGATGTTTATGAATATATTACCATTCTTGTGTTAAACTGTTGACAGAAGCCGGTATGAACCCTGACTTCCTGGCCTTTGTACAGGAAGCAGGAAAGGTCACCAAAACTGTGCCCTACGCTGAGTTTGAGAGCCTGACCCTGATGACGAAGAGTACATCAACAACCTGAGAGCTACAAGGAGTATCTTAGAGTATCTGCCTTGTTTTATAGAATGACAGTTTGTGAATCTGAGTGAAATAATGAGATTTTTAGTTTTTAATAGTGTTTACCAATATATATTTCTCTTCATATTCATATTATATTATTCATAGTATGCAGTGTTGTATAGTGCATAGTGTAGAATGCAATTAGTAAGTTCAGGGTCAGTAAGACTAATAATTTATTCAGCAAACAAGCATTCAATTAATCAAAAGTGACAGAAAAGTCATTTTGAAGTTACAAAGGATTTCTATTTTAAACAAATGCTGTTTGTTTGAACTTTCTATTCATCCTGATAAAATGTATCACAGTCCGCACAAAAATAAGCAGCACAACTATTTTCTACATTGATTTGACTATTTTCTCAATATTACAGTTTTTACTGTATGTTTGATCAAATGCAGTCTTGGTGAGAATAAGAGACTTCATATGGATAAATGTAGCTACTGTTTGGACTGGCACATGCTGACGAGTTTTCATTCATAAATTGTTGTTTACAAACGTTAAATCACTGTTAACGTGAGTAATAATTTGTATTTCATTTATAATATCTGTACATATACAAACCTTAATATGAAAGGCTATGTAAAAATGAACATTCACAGATGAATTGTGTCCAATATGGACATATATGCATGCTTGGCATCAAAAAGCTATTTGTGGAAGGTCTCCCCGTGTCAATGGCCATTAGACAGTCCGTTAACAGATCCATTAGAGTAGTTGTGTTTGTAGTCTTCGTCAGAACCCTCCTCATCCTCTTCTTCATCGCTGCGCTCATCGCCCTTCAGCTAAAGAGAATGAAAGATAACTAATATTGTGCTATTTAAATGTAATAAAGTTACTAAAATGCACATACTGATTTATTAGTTATTTTATATGAAGAACAATATACTCACTTTGCCGAAAAGAAACTTTTTGACCATGCGGAGGATCAGGGAAGCCCAGAACATGTGCAATAACAGCAGCACCACAAGCATGACGTTAAAGAAATAATAGCCGAAAAAAGGTTCAAACTGGTCCAGAGGATACACCCACGTGCAGTGGATCAACCTGTACTCACAACACACACACAATTTAACAAACGTAACCCTAAAATCTCCCACTAATTTATCTCTGTCACACACTTACCAGAAGGGGAAGATAATGAGTCTTGTCACCATGAAGACCAGAGCGAACACCACAAAGATACTGTTGCAGGTCGTCTCCCATCCAGCATAGTTGAACATCTTAGCAGACTTAGAGAAACAGAAAAACAACAACACAAGACACCCTATACATACACATTCAAAGTTTGGGGTCGGTAAGACTTTTTTAATGTTATTGAATTAAATCTTGTGCTCACCAAAAATACAGTTAAAACATAAATACTGTAAAATATAATTTCAGTTTAAAACAACTGTTTCAGATTATAATATGTTTTAAATATTATTTATTCCTATGATGCAAAACGGAATATTCAGCATCATTAATTCAGTCCTCAGTATCACATGATCTTTCAGTAATCATTCTAATATGCAAATTTTATCATCTATAATATGCTGAAATAGAAAAATATATATCCTACTATAAATACAATTATCTCCTTTAGTGTTCCACAGAAGAAAGTCATACAGGTTTGGTAAATGTTCATTTCTGGGTGAACTATACTTCCCTTTAAGACATTTTTAACTCTTCTTTCACTGTTTAATCGCTCTCTCACCTCGAGTAGGACATCCGATGTGTCATGCACCAGCATGACCAGTGTGCCAATGCGAATGTAGTTTGCACACCAAGAGAAGGACAGCAGTGTTAGTGTGGCCCAGTGATGGACGCAGCTGCTCCTTTAAAGTCCTACAAACCGACACAGAGAGAAATAGAGGCAACATTGACATAGAAAGGCATACAGTATCTCTCAAGATATTGCAACGTCATATTCCCATCAAGTTTTCAGTTATTTACAATTATTGCTTAACTGACTGTTTTATAGCTGTGCTACCTGCAGACCTTGATGTGACCTTAATAATTTAATTATACAAAATCTTTTAGAGAAGGTTAAATAAAACTAATGTAATGAAATAGTGCATCCTTACCTTACGTTTTACATCTGCAGCCACACTGAACAGTAAAGAACCATAAAAAACTCATCTCAATGATATAATACCAGTACTGAGAGTCCAGCAGTGACTGTACACACAAACACACACACACACACACAAAACAAACATATTTAAAAAACCAACCACCATACAAGCATGCTTGCACAAACACAGACCCTCCCAGAACAACATGTAGATTTTTCAGACTGGTTTTCACTGTGCTACGTACATTATATTTGTTTTTGATTTTAAAACTCGAATGTAGTGGGGTTTTTCCCCCCATAGGTTACACTTACTTGTTTGGGAAATCCTGCCCACACTTCTCGTAGATCATAAAACCACGGTTTCTGTCGCACAAACAATATCATTCAGAGTTATTTATTTATTTTTCAAATAATCCCATGGAATAAATTAAAACATTAATATTTCAGTCTGTGTATTCGAGATAAGGATTTTTTTCCCCTCGTAGTTGCATCGTTTCGCCAGTAGGTGGCGTCAAGTGAATGAATCTTTGAATCAACAGATTCGTGCAAAACATTGATTCATTTAATAAGAGTGAAATACTACGGTGTGTGTTGTTCGGAAATACTCGACTTTTGATTAAAACAGTTCCCTGGTGGAGCAAAAATAATCAAACTAACCGTCAATATTGCATCTAAAATGTAAGTTACTTAGCATTACCTTCTCATTTATTGAACTATAGTATAAAAGCAATTTCATAGGATACACACAGACATGCCATTGGTCTGAATATCACTGTGAAAACTGTATGCTTGCTCTTGTGAATTTGTAAATTATTGGTACGTACTTCAAAACAACACATTTATTTCTGTGTTCAAAAGAGCCCATCCATCATTCTTGGATATAGGATTTCATGCCTAAATATAATATGTTAGTATAGTAATAGTGATGCTTGTCTTAATAAATTAATGTCTGTGTGTGTTTGGGTGTGTGCAGGGCCTGCCCATGCCTGTTATTGTCCCCGTTTGTGGATCTTTCTATCAGACTGGCGCTGTTCACGGTTGGGAAAATGTTACTAATTACCCCAAAGGCATTTCTCACAAACACACATGCTGATTCAAGGTCTGTCCTGAGAATCTGTGCATGTGTTACAACACACACACACACACACACACACACAAACACTTACATCATATAAAGCCAGCACTCCCCGAAAGATGAACACAGATAAAAGGCAAACCGCCAACTACAGAAAAGGAAATACTTTTGTTAATAAAAGACATTACAGAGGGTCCAAATGTCAAATATTGCCAAATACGAATGAGTCAATCTTGAAAGTTTGTTTAGTGTGTGTAAAATACCTGGCTTCTTTGAATTTCTTCAGTAGTCCGGGTCTGTCTTGGTTCCTCCGTTTGCGGAACCAGCGCTCCACCTGCCTTTCCGACCAGCCCACCTTTTTACACACACCTTTTATATCTGCCTAAGTACATGACACACACAAACATTACTAGGCACACAGACTTAGTATGTCAATACGTCCTGGCCCTACATATATACATATGAATAGGACATATGTTTCTATTAGCGTGCTTGCTGAAGCCTGTTTTTGTAATGCATTACAAATGTGTTCAAAAAGTGTTCCAAAGGTACACTTAAAAAATTGTTTTTCAAAGTTGTAAATAAAAACAAAGATTATTTAGGGTATTTAACAACAAGGTATGTTTTCAGTCTTT